>NC_056731.1:1184716964-1184724464 GCF_019279795.1 Protopterus annectens | reverse complement strand
TGTTGGAGTTGTAAAAGCAGAGCTTCTGCATGGTGTTCCCTAGGACAGATGGATTTTCCTGTTCTTCCTGCACAAGGATTTTAAGGACAACCTGCTTGGCTACTGTTATGGTGCTTTAAAGAAGGCAGATGCCTGGCACAGGTGTTGATCTATACCACTGGAAAGACCTGTTCTATACAGCAGTGCTATCAGCTCCTCAATAGCTTGAGGCTGCAGCACACTGACCTGCTCAGATACTGAGAGTCAGAGTTTAAGAAAAGTGAGCTACAGATATACTGTAAGCATTTTTTTGCTTGTTGGCTAACACTGTCTTCCAGCATGTAAACTATTTTCCATGCATGCATAAAAGTGTATCCTTTGTTTTGCATCTGTTGAGGAGTGATGCCTTATCGTGGCTGGGTAAGACAAGATGCAGAAAGACACAGCTCGCTGCTTAGACAAGTATGTGCTATCTGCTATCTACCAGTGTGTGTGTGTGTGTGTGTGTGTGTGTGTGTGTGTGTGTGTCCCTGGAAGGGTCACTTTTTTCCCTAGCTGTCTCTGGGAAGTGGAGGTTAGGTCTTCTGTCCTCAAGGTGGACTGGAAGAGCCTCTACTGGTACCCCATTATGCGTTCTGGAGACTGATCACTTTTAAGATGTATGGGCAGCTGGACACTTGCCTTAGCTGCATGAAGTGCCCCTTGCACTGTAAAAATCTTGAGAATGACAAGCACCATCCCTTGGTACTCCAGAGGAGCAGCAAGCTTATCACATGAGCCAGCCATTTGAGTGATGCCTGGGTCTGTTGCCCTCTGGGCTGTCCTGGCAGCTGACAGTGGTGGGAGCCCACCCTATACCATTCCCATTGTGTTCCTTCCCCTATTCCATATTCATTACACAACCCTCCACATCACCAGTTCCTCACCTTCTGTATGCATGTGTGTCCATCCACTGTCATCCTCACTGCTTGTGTGTATGCCAACCATGTCTGTCTGTATCTCTGTTCTATGATTCTCTGCCCACCACTGCTCCTCTATCTCATTCATGGGAAGATTAAGAAAAGCATTTAGGTTTTCTCAGTAGTAATGTTGCATGCATCTGCAGAGAAAACCACATATAGCCTAATATATATATATATCTTTAAAGCACCCCTAACCTTTGCCTCAGTTGAATTCACACTCACCATCATCTGATTCTTCCACTCATGTAAAAAAGGGTAGCACTGTTTGTCAAGAGTGCACTAAATAAGGTTAATAAGTCATCCAAATTTGTATGCCTTTTCAACTGGGCACATTACAAGATAGCAACACAAAAGAAATGAAAACATTTAAAATGCAATAAGCTACAAAGTAAGAAAATAAACATATAACAACAACAAGAAAGTGTAGTTTAACTTTCAAAACTAATGGAGACTATGTTTATCTTAGATGGGGTTTGCATGTGCCTTGAGGAAATGGTGTAGCTTGAGATCCCCCTAAAGTTAGTCTAGTAGTCCACTTTCAAAGCTGCCAATCTAGCAGTCCTGGAAAGAAAAGTAATGAAGCTCAGGTGTTTCCAACCTCAGTCTAGAAATTGCTAGCAGCTGCAAGGTATCCCAGCAGAGATTACATGTTAACTGGTGTTCAGTAAATTATTTACAGTGAATCTATCGATGAAAGCCTTGGTATTCTTAGAGCATCCATGAATTCCAGCAGACGTGTAGCTGGTTACAGTTGAATCTATGCCCCCCCCCCCAGCTCTTCAATGGGGAAAAAAACAGACATTTCTTCTGGCCTGGCACGCCAACCAGGTGGCCAGATATATGACATACACCCCTCCCTTTTACCTCAGGTTCCATTTCTGTACCCCAACCATTCTTCAACATATTTCAATAAAAAAATCCTTCTTTTAAACTGCAGCAAACAGTTACTACAGATTATACCCTGCAAGCGTGGAGAGCTAGAGTGCTCAAGTTTTTGTTTAAAGAAATTCTTTTTAAACTATAACAAACTGCTTGCTACAAATGTAACAAACAGTTGCTATAGTTTATACTCTGCCTGCATGGACCAATACAGCATCCAGGTATTAGTTAATTTTTTTTTTTTTTACTTTTAAACTGTAACAGTTGCTCCAATTTAGACCACACAAAGTGCATTCAGGGTTAACTGCAAATGCAGTTGAAGTAACATGAGATACCACATTCTAGGCACAGCAAAAAGAAGTATGAAGTGAGCCACCAAAGAGTGCTCTGGATAAGCTGCTAGATGCTTCTGCCTACTCCAGAATTACCAGTGTAATCATTAACTATATTTCCTACATTTGTTGTGCCTCTTGACTTATGCCATGGCTTATAAATGGTCTGATTTGGATCAATTTACAACTTTGAACACACATAATCATTGGTTATTGTGACATTCCCACTCTGGGCCAGTAATCAAGAAGCCTGAATCCTCACCACTGACACTGGAGAGGGACTTTCACTTGGAATGCAAATGGATACACTCAGTATTTCCAGATGCAGACCTCTCTGCATCAAGCACAATTTTCCTTAAGAGCACACAGGGACACAGTCAGCCCGGGATCTGGATTTCTCTATATGTCTCTCTCCCTAGGTCCCCATTAGGGCTCCCCACTGGCACAGCTGCTGAGTTAAGTCCACACCTGAGTGCCCAAGCCATGTCCTCCACCACTCTGTCTGTGAAACCAATGCTTCATGTCCCTGATCGAAGTAGCTGACACACACACTTTGAGATTTAATTTTCACATGCACACACCTGGAAAAGGCTAGTACAGATTACTAACTCTACCAACTATAAGGTAGATTCACTGCCATCAGTCAGTTAATATAAGGCTCTTAAAAGGGTATCCAATTACCCTGAGTGAAGTAAATACAAATACAAATGGTAATACCGACCAAACAGCCAGGCATTCTGGAGTGGCCAAAGTTATCAACAAATAAATATGTGCAAATACTCTCAAACCTTAAACATTTTTCTAAAAGGACCAACCACAATGAGATGTTTAAATATATTTAATAATAAATAATAAAAGAACTTAAAAATACCAAATGTCTATTTACAGTAAACACCAGAATTTCAGACACAGGAAATATTAAAAATAACACAGCTGGAAAGTTCCACACAGATACAGAGAAACAGTATTTAGCTAATCTCACTATCTATTCCTGATTAATTTAAAGAATTACTGTTCCTACTTACTGAATAGAGAAAGACAAGATGATGTGAGTGAGTGGTCCTTGTTGGCAGATCTAAGACAGAATGCAGAATGCTGAGAGCAATCTTCTACTAATATCTAAATATTATTTCTGGCTTATAGAATGACATCACACACATATGGTCATCTGACTCTGTTTCCCATACTATCACCAACACTAGAAGCTGACAGGATTTTATTACCTATGTGTTACCATACAAACAGAACATTGATCAGATGTGGTGCAGCTGCTGGAAGTCATGAAACCATAAAACCATTCCACTCTTCCTATAGGAGCTACAACCTATTTTCTAGCACAGACATTGTATCTCTGGCTCCCTTCCAAATTGTGGGATAACATCTTTATCTTCTTCTTCTTCTTTCGGCTGCTCCTGCCAGAGGTCGCCACAGCAGATCATCTGTTTCCATTTCTTCCTGTCCTCTGCATCTTGCTCTCTCACACCAACCACCTGCATGTCCTCTCTCACCACATCCATAAACCTTATCTTAGGCCTTCCTCTTTTCCTGTTACCTGGCAGCTTCATCCCTAGCATCTTTTTCCCGATATACTCTGCATCCCTCCTCAGCACATGTCCAAACCAATGTAATCTTGCCTCTCTGGCTTTGTCTCCAAACCTTCCAACCTGGGCTGACCCCCTAATATACTTATTCCTAATCCTGTCCATCCTTGTCACACCCAGTGCAAATCATAACATCTTCATCCCTGCTACGTCAAGCTCTGACTCCTGCCTTTTTGTCAATGCCACTGTCTCCAACCCATATAACATAGCTGGTCTCACTACCCTCTTGTAGACCTTCCCCTTCACTCTTACTGGTACTAGTCTGTCACAAATCACTCCTGATACTCTTATCCACCCACTCCACCCACTCCATCCTGCCTGTACTCTCTTCTTCACCTCTCTTCCACACTCACCATTACTCTGAACTGTTGATCCCATGTATTTAAACTCATCCACCTTCTCCACCTCTACTCCCTGCATCCTCACCATTCCTCTATCCTCCCTCTCATACACACACATATATTCTTAGTCCTGCTGATTTTCATTACTCTTCTCTCTTATACTTAACACATAAAGTAAATTAATTTCAGATATATTTTAAAATTTGAGATTAGCCTCATCTCTTAAAGTCCTCTGTTAAACATACACATTTAATTCAGTTACAATAATACATGTACATTTCTTTTCCATCCAGCAGGGTGCACAGTTGATACATTTTAACACAAGCAAACCTCTAAAATACATTTTCAGCACAAGCATCTGTACAAATCAGTTTGATATACAAATGACAAATAATTATTTACAAAATTGCAGCTAGCTTTGCTGGCATATGTTACACATCTACTGCCGGCATGGCTGGCACTACCTCCTGTCATCACAGTAGCCAGTCTTGAGTACAGAGCAGGATCTTGGGCAAATGGGGTCCTAGTCTGCACAATGGACTGGGCCCTCTCAAACAGCATGTAGATGTGCATGTGCAGACACAAGATTGCATTCTTCAAGAATAATTCCATTAAAAAAGACATGTAGTTCAAATTTTCAACTGCCTATGTCACCTAGTGCTGTATCCAGCTCTGCCTGGGCAGACAGTTCAGTGTCTGCTTTGAATAACTTCTACCTGTCTGATTTCAGACTTTGACAGATATGAACAAAATACAGTTTTAGCTCTTGAACTACATTTCATTTAGAAGGTTTGATGAGATTGGAAGGGTATCATTCATTTTGATGACTACAGAGTGAACAACTTCAAATGCAGTTGAGGGTTCCATTTGTTGAATGTTGATGATACCAGAAATTAGGAAGGCTGAATGCATGCAGATAAGGTAAGTGTTTTTGGGATACCAATCCTAAAACTTTCAAATATACTTAAAGTTTTAGCATTGGGGGTGGGAGTATTTAAGTGTTTGTAGATTAAGGTTAGAATAAGGGCTAAGAAAATGGAATCAAGTTGCATTGTGCATGTTTATTGAAGTATGTAGTATGTGTCCAAGTGCCTTGCATGGTGGTAATATTAACAGAAATGTTGTTTTCTAAGGTAAAATGCAGGGTTAGTGTTAGGGGCAAGGGTAAGGGCAAGGTTAGGGGTAACAGATATTATTAAGGTGGAGCAGGACAGCAGGGTTAGAGGCAGGGTTAGACTTAAGGTTAGTGTGCATTAGTAAGGTGATGCAAGGGGGCAAAGCACTAACTGAAGACATTACCTTAGAAATACCCTTTCTGTAACGCTGCCACTGTTTAGACAAACATGGTCTGAAAGTATAGTGTGCTTTTGTGACCCTTTTTGTAAACAGTTTTTTCCCCTCTCGGTATGTTGAGCTTTGGAGTGCTGACATCGATCACCTGTGTCTCAGTGCTTGGCATTTTGATAAGTCACTGTATACTCCTGAAATATACCACAATGGGCCTACTACAAACTACCTAACCACCTCCTGGAAGACTGAGGTGATATACTTCAGTAATCACATTTGGGTGCCAAAATTGTTTCTTTTTTTTCCTTTGCATCCTTGATCTTTTATAATATTATCTCCAGGTTCAACAAGAAGAAAAGGGAATAAATACATTGACTTTTTCTATGAGATGGTGTATCATCTGAGGGAGTAAGTACAGAGACTGGGGTTGTGGGAGCAAAGTTTGTCGTAAACTGTTCTTTAGTCACTACTGTTTTGTGATACCCGATGGGCAGTGGAACTATTTGGTGTTATAAAGTTTGGCAATAGCACAGTAATCTAAACCCCAGTTAATCTGTCAGCTAGGTAAACAAAATGTAATTTCTTGTTCACTTTTTTTTTCTCTTTTGCCCAGTAAGCCAATTAAACCCAATAGTCTCTTTTAAGGGGCAGTCTGGGTACTCTATATGGCTAAGTAACTTGCTCAGAATCAAATAGTTTGCAAGTGGAAAGCAAGGGAATCAAGTCTAGGACTACTGGATGGAAACTCATTATGAGATTATCTAAGGTAAATTGCCAGACATGACTGCTTGTCTTGATTAACTTTATAGAACTCTGCTACATTTATTTAATTTTATTTTTTATTTTCAAAACCAATTTGTCCATCCGGGCAAAATCCACTTAAGTGGCAGCCCATGGAGAAAAACTCCCAACAAAACATGCTTCTTACATTTGTGAGGTAAAAAATAAAAGTACAAAAACACACTAAAGCATATACTACTGCAGTCTCACACTACTAAAACACATTTTGAACAGATCTGACCAAAAGCAATACATTTTGCATAAAACCATAACTGATGTATAATGAAGAGCAACTTGCACAAGGCTACCTAGACAGTCAGTAACTGTGGTAGGCTATAAAACACACATTTCTGGTTCCTAAGCCTTTTCTATAAGCACTTTCAGAACAAAATTCCAGAACATGTACTTATTTGAATACTAATTTGTAATAAAAAAAACTGTAATTATAAAACTAAATTTCAAGCTCTACAATATATAACACTCATAGTAACTTTAGAAAGACACATTATGTAAGCATATGAGGACATTATAGAAACACACAAAATGGATGAGAAGCTTCAGTATTAATTCAGCCAATGAGCAGTTATGGTAAACCAATTACATTCTGGCTGGGATACATTCACACAGGAAGTAGTAATAAGTTGCAACAGCCCTGGTTTCCAAGGAGCTGCATTTGAGTGTCACAGAAGTAATTACCTTATTTTGTTACCTTCCAGACAATTTGTTATCTGATATATTCTGCATGAAGCAATATGACCTGGAGCAAAACTACCCACATTAAGAACAACAGTCATTACAGCGAGGTGCTTCTTCAAACGAGAAGTACAAAGACAATATGAAAATGTTACCAAGCAGCATTTACTTACTACAGTACTTATAGGGACGTGTTTGTGACCCAGTTTAAAACATTTCTTCTTTTATTTAACAAAGACTCTTACTATGCCCAGCCCAGAGTCAATATGCAAAAATGAGTGTATGTGTGTATATGTATGTACACATATACTACAGACAGCAATGAGAGACAGTATGAATATATATTTGTGTGCATGGACATGCAAGCACACACAGACATGCATATATAGGGTGTGTGTGTGTATATGATACATATATATATATATATATATATATATATATATATATATATATATATATAAATCACACATCTGCATATATGACATCAGTCATATAACTTGCAGTGATTCTTAACCCATATTTCTATAATACATTATATCTAATTTGTTATAATTATTTAAGCTGCAGATGTTTTTGTTTTATTTTTGAAGACTGTAAAATTATTGTTCTGTAATAATTTGGAGCTTTTCTCCCGGGCCTCCTCTGA